>NC_056745.1:1160994344-1161034344 GCF_019279795.1 Protopterus annectens
ATTAAATTAAGAGCTGAATAAAGGGATACATTTAGTTTTGTGTATGTATACTCCTGTAAGTGGTGTGCTTCTGTGACTTTTGTGTAGTGAGAGTCTTACAAAAAGGGTTTCTGTAAAATAAGGTATAGGACTAGGGTTAGGAGCTGGGTCACATTTAGCAAAAATAGTAAATAAGATCTGATGAAGTGAGAAGGGATGAGCATTATGGGAGCTAGGGGAGGAGCCAAATCAATGTCCCCTGTGGTGACGAGTCTTCTCTATTGCAGTGCACAGAATGGAACATGTAAAATGTATAGGCTGTGTAATGCATATTATTATAATATATTTTCCCCATCCTTTATAAATAACTGTCATTACATTATAAACTATGTTAAGTTTTTCTATAAAATATTCAGGGATGTCATTTTAGGCACCATTTTGTCAATCTGGTTTGTGCCAATACCAATTATATTTATAAAAGTCATCTTGCAGATATTCTTTTAAATTACATTTTGGATTTGAGTTGCACAAATTCACTGTTATAGTTCTGGTGGCAATGATCCATAGATGGTACATTAAAAACTGTTATGGGCACATATTGTAAACCATGTTTAAAAAATAAGCATGCTTCCCATTTTCACTAATTGATTACAATACAGTTATTACTTTTTAACTATATGGAATTTTGCTATGAAATTTTGAGGGTAGTCATTTTAGGGACTCTGCAATGCCATTTTCAAGGCCGATATTTTAGGGACTCTTCTGTCTGTACACTGTTACAAAACATTGAACAGTTTCATTTGACAAAGTTGTTTAACTGTCACTTTTTCAAATCCCATTTTGGATCTGAGCTGCAAAACTTCAGTGCCATAGTTTGGGAGCTGTCATCCATAGATGGTATGTTGAAAATATGAGTTCAAAATGTTAAGTCTTGGCAATGTTCTCTGCACTTAATCTTGCAAAACTGTGTGCTGCCAACTTTAACTATCTGATTTTTGTACAGGGCAAGGAATTTTTAAGTTTGGGGAATTATGGATGACATTTTCTGGGAAGTCAGTTTAAGGACTCTTCTGTCAATCTGTTGTGTGGCATTGCATGGTTTATTTTCTAAATACCCAAACAAACAGCAGCAGGGTCACCACAACAAAAAGCATAAAATATTTTATTAGTAACAGGATAAGCGCTTAGCATTTTTAAAAGTAGTGTATACAGTTATATGCATGTCAGTTAATGGTAGGATCTGATGAAGGAAATTGTTTTCTGAAAGCGCTTATCCTGTTACTAATAAATTATTTTATGCTTTTTGTCATGGTGACCCTGCTGCTTTTTGTTTGGATATTTTTTACATTTTCTACAGAAGGGTCCTTGGTTGCTGCAGTGCTGTGTTTTGCTGTTATACTTTATTTTCTAAATACCACATTACAGTTGTTTTCACAAATCTGGTTTGGAACCAAGTTACACTTGTTTGTCCTCAGATGATGTGTTGAAATTTTGAGCTTAAACTATTAAATTCTGGCACTGCTGTGGGCATTTGTCGAAAATAATGTTTCAAAAAAGTAAATTAGTCATTTAATTAACTGATTGATTTTAGAGCTATAACTTTTTAACTATGTAGAATTCTACCAAGATGAATTCAGGATAGTTGTTTTAGGGACCCTTCTATCTAATGTATGCCGCTGCACATTTTTCTTGTGTAAACGTCATTTGCCTTTGTTTTCACAAATCTCATTTTGGATCTGAATTGCATTAATTCAATGTCACAGTTCAAGCAGTGCTTGCTCACATATGGTATGTTGAACATTTTAGCTGAAATGTTGCATTTTGGCAATATTATGTAAACTTGTTAAATGCGTATTTACGAAAGTATGTTGTCTATTTTAACATCATTTGATGGGTTTATAACATTTTAACTGCACAAAATGTTGATATGAAATCTTCAGGGTAGTCATTTTAGGGAACATTCTGCCTAACTGTTGGGTGTCGATATGTAGTTTATTCTGTAAATGGCATTTTGCACTCCTTTACAGAAATCCTACTCTAGATCTGAACTATACAATGCCGTAGTTCATGTTATAGCAACATTGTTGACATATGCTTAGCCAAATTAGAAAAAAAAAACTTTTTTCATGTTTTAGAGGTTTTCTAGCACAGCCCTTCTCAGCTCCCCTAGTTAAGAGTTTTTTTATATGTGGACTGTCTTTTCTGCCATGCTTATGTAGACAATTTCTATTTTTTTTAACACACCATGTTTACTGGAAAAGCTCACCCAGACACTGCTACAACTTGCTGTGAGGGAAAGGTTATTTTGTTTTTGCTTTCTTGTACTTTGTATTACTTCATTGCCTTCTTCTGTTTTGTATATTGCGATTTATTTTCTTTACACTGTGCTTTACTTGTATTCTGGTTTTAACTGCATACTTAAACTAGGAAAGAGACCACAACTGTGTCTTTTGTGATTCACACAGAATTTTTTCCCCACCCTCCCACAGTACTGTTGTGTTTTTAAACTCAACTCTCTTTCTAGTTGCCTGCCTCTTATTTTAATGTGACCACATATCTCCTACCCTCTCCTTTTTCACTGGCTATTGTGAGTAAACACAATATTATCATTTTGTGAAATCGCACCCCTTCAGCTATTTAAATTTATTAGTCATCCCAGTGTATTCCATAGATCCAGAATACAAAGTGCCCATCCCCCTTCCAATATATAGTGCTTTTTTTAAATTAGTGTCTCTCCACTTAGATAGCTAAAGCTTAAGTTACCCCCTCTTTCATATTTAATTGCTTAGTGCACACTGCATCTTTTAGGATATTAAACCATTTTTTCCATCATACCTTTAAAATCTGCAACATGTACTCTAAGACCACCAATTAATAGAAAGCCCACATTTTGCCTCTCAGTAGTTAATTTGGGATTAGTGCTTCTGGTGAGAGAATGAGCACAGAGATCTTATTTCCTGGAGACTGATGATCACTGGAAAGCCTAATAACTGCCTCATAGGTGACAGCTTGGAATTTGTGTTTATATTCTGCTCCTGGTGAGACAAGGAGTAGAGGGCATTGATTCCTGACTGTTTCTGGTTGGGCAGTGACTGCCTGTGCTTGACATTCCTGATTGGTTTAGTTGTTATTCAAGACATCTACTTGGAAAAGGCTAAAGGAAACCTACAGACCCTTGCATCATCTGAGACAAGACTGTGGATCAGCAAAGAGGCTGTGGCCTGCTTCTCATCTTGGGATTGGTATTACTGACTTGCTTCTGGTGAGAGAGGAAGCAAAGGAGCATTGTATCCCAGCAGCGTAAAGATGTGGTGAATCCAGCACTAGTAGTAGCCAGGCAGTAGCCATTCAGACAACCCCACTCTTTTCAGCAGTCTTGGCAGGCTAATTATTTCTTTTCATTAAATACTGCTTGATTTCCTGGTATCTAACCTAACTTCACAATATCTGCTTAAATAGGCCCATAAATCATCAGGGTCTACTTATTAGTCTCCCCTCAAGTGCTTGGCAGTGCCCTGTATAGGTGCAGGCACCTTGAGTTGACATTTTTTCTGTAAAAGCACCATTGAAATATCTCTAATACTTAGTTGCAGACAGTGACAACTAGCTAGCAGTGACACGCACTGCCCCCAAATTTCCAAACCGGATACTCCTGACATTACTTTATTTCTCACTCCAACTGTCTAATTAATAAAAAGAGTCTATTGCCGTGGATATTAACTTTCCCACTATCTCCATTACTAGCCTGATGAATATGGGCATCCTGAGGCAATGCAGAAATTGCCTCATGCTTACTGACAACCAGTTAATTCCCAGGCAAAATGATACGGTAAGTGAGAAATGTATTTACAAAATGTCACCGGATGCAAAGCTCTCACATAAAAACATTCCTAATGTCATCAAGGTTGTCAATGGAACACATACTGCACCCATCACATGCAATTCAAAGCAGACACATGGACCTACATATACTGAGGCACTTAAATGTAACCTTCCTAAACCCCAAAGACCTCCTAGATGAAATACACATAACAAATACCCTCTGCAGTCCCAAAGTATACTCTTTCAAAATAACACCCACATCAACATATACAGCTAGATCTCATACAACCTCTACTTCTAAGCCCATAAGGCAAGCCACCACACAATCCAACATTCTAGTCATTGCTGACTCCATTGTGAAACACACTGATGTCCCTCTCACCAGGCTGAGCAAGGAGAAAGTCATGGCTCATGGTCATTGGCTTATCAGGGGCCAGGATCTTCCATATCACAGATGAACTGATGGGTACCAGTATGACACAGTTATTGTTCATGTGGGTGTAAATGACCTGAGAGGTACCTCCCTAGACTATATGAAGAGAGACATAATGGAGTTCTTGGAATGTGTGTCTCAGGCTGGTATGAGCCTAGCATTGCACAGCATTTTGTCTTCTCCAAGGATGATGCCACAATAAGAACAAAAGATGACTGCCTTTAATAGTGAGCTTAGTTTGTGGTGTCATTCTTAAAGGGTGCTCTTTGCAATTCCCTCAAGCATATCTTTGACTTCAGTTCTGACATCAATCAACATGGGTTCCTGCCAGGGAACGTTTGTCTGGCTAACCTGATTAGTTTTTATGAAGTATTTATTAATTCACTGGATTGTATACTTGCACTAGATGTTGCTTATTTAAATGTAGCTAAAGCTTTTGACCCCATCCCCTTTGGTGCAATACTGCTAAGGACTAGGAGGAAAGCCTTATGTCACAAAATGGGAATCAAATGGGCTTTGAGGCAGAAAACAAAAAGGTTAAAAAAACTGTCTTTTAAATGACAAATTTATCAGGGCCGGAGATCCACAGAGATCAGTCCTGAGCCCTCTACTTTCTGGATTATTAATGACAGGAAGAGCATGTGGATCAGCAAAATTGCTATGAATGGCTGGGTTGTGTCCAGCACTAATGACCACTGTGTACTTCAAGGTATCGTGATTATATTTACACTTGGACTACTTCCATTGGCATGAAGTGTAATACTAAAAAGTGCAGAGTAACGCAGTTTGGGAATCAAAATATGTCATATCTGTATGACCTACATAATGAGTTCACAGTAAGAGATTCAAAAATATTTCTGGACTCATCCTTCCATTTCGAAGAACATGTTAAAGCCACTACAAGAAGATGTTACTGCTTTAATAGAGACAACCTACGTAGCATTACCTGCAGGAACAACAGCAGTCCTTGTGACATTACTTATCACTACCTGTACCCCAATAAAGGAGTTCTGAGGCTCACTTTGAATTTTTAACATCTTAATAATTAGGGGACTAGAATGCATTCAGAAATCATTCCCTAGGCAGTTAACAGGGCTGTCTGTTCTCTCATATAAGAAGAGATTGGAACATCTTTTTCTGTTCTCATTAGGGTATAGATTAATAACACGTGACTTAATTTTGATATTTAAATGTTTACCAGATGAAAGCATGGCTGCAAATTTTAATATTGCTTTTGCCAACCATTCCTAACAGGAATTCAAACTTAATAGAAAATTTAACAAGTTTTAAAAATGATGTCAAGAATGTCTTCTTTCAACAGCTTATGGAATGCTCTTCCACTGAATATATGACATGCCAAAAGATTATCCTTTTCAAAATAATGTTAGAGCAATGGTTTAAGAACTTTGCATACACTCTGGGATTACATATCATCAAACTCTTAAGTGGCCTGTCCAGGCACTGATGTTACAATCTACAAGTTTAAACAATGAACACTGAATAATTACATAAACAAAAAAGTCTTGTGTGACAATTATAATATACAAAAAGGAAAGAATGATTGCTAGAACTATATGACTGATATGACAAGTTTAGGGACAAAGCAAAAAACTATTTTTTTCAAGGAGTTGTGGAAACACTCATAAGCCTGCCTAAGGAAATGGTGAATACAAAAAGAGAACAAAACCATCAGTAATGCATTTAACAGCCACAGGGTGATTCCACTGACTTCAGAAGAGGGTGTTTGTATTATTTATAAAAGAATGGCAATTTATTCAACAGACACATAAATAAGCACAAAGAAATCAAAAAGGCTTTAAGTAGCTTTGAGGTCCATAAATCATTTAAGTCCCACAAAATCTCATCTTTTTAGTTTTTTCTATGTCTATATCCAGTATTACTTTTTAAAATTGTTTTAGATTGCACACCGCCTATACTAATGGAGAGTTATGTTTCACTGGTAGCTACTTGACCACAATCTTGTCCTTTTAAATGGTTATACTACATAGTGGACTTATAAATATATATAAAAGGCTGTGCACCTACCTTATATGATGAGTAAGGAAGCACGTCTAATATGATGTGTTCTTTTCTTCCCTCAGTCTTTGCATAAAGAGTTACATCATTGTTATGAGAGTCTCCTGGGTCACATGATCCGCCGCCTGTAGAAAAAGACAAACAAGTCACATCAGTCTTACAAAGCTTTCTACTGAGACCAAGTATGGTATGTTTAGTTTGACTGCTAAAAATTTTCATTTGTACAACAACCCTTTCTAGTCATGTTCAGTTTGAAAATTTTATATTCATTTCATAAGTGACACATAAGAAATTCTTCATAGAATGATGACTGCATATATAGGAAACTCTAAAGTTTTCATAACAAACTAGAAATGTTTCATTGTATTTGTGCTAGCATGATTTAAAAATGTTGTAATAGGACAGTTTCACCTGGTGCAAATATACATTAATTACACTTGTCTGTTTAGGTTTTTCTTGTGTTGGATGGATGCAGACTGTTTAAAGTAAAATGACAAAATGAGCATTGCCAAATTTTAAAGGTGGCCAATGGCCAAAATCTGGGTGCCCATCTGCATTGCTGGGAATATAGACTTGTAAATAATTTTAGCCTATAAGAGGGTCACTTAAGAAGAAAGGCCACAGTGCACACACAAACAAATTGCTTATAAACAGGAGAGCTAACATTTGTTCATATAATAATAATAATAATCTGTTTGTGGTGACCGGGCACAGCTTGATATTCTACCTGCTCTCTGGTGCATGCAGCTCCAGAATGTGTACATAGCAGAGAGTACATTTCCTCGTGATCCATGGCACGTAACCATGGTAGTGGATGGGGTATGACTAATGCAAAAAGTACAAGACCTAACCGCTAATCTCACAATTTACTGGATAATGCATATCGCCCTCTAATAGATCATGGCAGTACTCTAGAATGTAATCTTACATGGGATTCATACAGGTTTCAGCACTCACTTCCCATCTTGAACAGTACTATCGAAGACACAAATGGGGACTTTCAAAGGCCAAGTGCATTACAGGCAAGGTAGAAACTATTACTACTAAGACTGAAGGATAATTGGAAATGCAGCATTTAAATTATTTAAAATGTATTAATGAAAAATGAATAAATAAATATGACACACGTATAAATAAATTATAGACTTTTGTTGCTGTGCTCTGTTAGAAACATTAAACATTTAGTCAATGTAAGTGTTAATAAAAAATACTGAACCTTTTTGTTTGCCTTCTATGACATGTGGGTTCACATTTTTCCAGGGAATTAATAAAATAGCCAATTAATTAATACTTGCTTTGCTTAATACTTTTTATGGATCTATTTATTTATTTTTGTCAGATAAGGATAAATGTTAGAGATACAGTGTCAGATCTTACATTTTAGATAAGATGTGCACAAACATACACAATAACATCTCAGAAATATTATCATGAAGTAAGAACTCACCAGCACACAGCATAAGATACTCCATTGTAGAATTAATTATCCATTAAGCAAACACAGTGATTAGTCGATATATATATATATATATATATATATATATATATATATATATATATATATATATATACACACACAACACAGCAGACAAGGGCAAATAAATCACGAGGAAACATTTACTTAGCAAGGATGTTGAGATAAAAAGTTAATAAAGAAGGGAGCCTTATTAAATGATCATTTTACAATAAACCAGAAAACCAATCTCACAAAAAGTAAATCAAAACTTCAATATCTTGACAAGTGTTTTGCCTAATTAATTAAACTTTTTTCTGTTAGCCATTCATTACATGGAAGCTAAAAATGAGTGCAAAAATACTTCACTCACCCATAGTGAAATAAAACCTCAAATTTCCAGATGCTGTAGTGTCTAGGTATGGGGTGCACATTTTCCTTTCTCCCTCTCCAATAAATACAAGAGCAAAGCCAGATTCCAGTGATCCACATTCAGTGCTAGGGACAGCTCCAGAGATGTCCCACCTGTAGAGCATTTTGGGAAGGAGAAAGTAAATCTTTCATAGAAATCTAGTTTATCTTAAAATGCTTTGACTAAAATCAAAACTCCTTAGAAAAGAATAACTTCCAAGGTCAACAGTTCATACACAATGATTCTCAGAGCAGAAACAGATAATTGCATGATACAGTTACCCTTTTCTTGCAATAGCTGCGTGATAAAAGATGGTAATTTTCAAGTGAAGGTTTTCTCACTAGTAATAAAACAAACATTTAACTATGCAAACAAAGTAAGAGTAAAATCACTTATATTTAGCCTTGAACACATTGACAATCACTTAAGCTTAAAGACCACCAAATCTGCAGTCTAGCAAACTACAGTATAGGGTTGGACAGTATCCAAAGAAACAATGGCATATATAACACTGCAGGTAAAAAGATGCAAATTGCTGTGGATGGGATTCATGAACATCTTATACCTAGTACAGACCCCTTACTCAGTTCTAGCACCAACATAAGTGGTGCCATAAAAATTAAACTGATCCACCAAAGTCCTCTCACCACAGTCTTCAGATATTTGTGCTACGTTTCTACAGCAATGGTGTTCATGTTCCTGTAATTTCAAGCAGCAGATGGACTTGGGTAAGTCTTAGGATTGATTTGTACTGCCAGAGAACCTATGTAGTTCTACACCTAAACAAGGTAGATTACAGTCCTTCAAACAACCTGACTTCATAGCACATTGAGCCCCCCCCCACCACCACAAACACATACACATGCATACTACTAATAGGTGACATGCACTGTAACTTTATTCCATACATGAGCTGCATTTTTGCTCATTCAACAATCAGTGTCCTTGGGTACCTTTCACTCTAGACAGAAGAGATCAGCACATATACCCTTAGCTTAGCCAACACAGCAAACCAAATTCACATGCATGACTCCCAAAATCCCCCATGTGAACCAGTGGTTACTGCAGTACTCTAACTTCTCTGACTCATTTATTCTGCTGGCAGTCTGCATTCCATGCCCACATAACCTACCCTATCAGAAATGGGATCCATGTCCCCTGCTCCCACCCATCCTGCCAGATAGTGGCATCATACCCCTACCCATTTTGATCTGTCAGTAACTGAATTTGCCCTTAACTCTCTCACAACTCCCATATATGGAGTACAGTTACTTTTCACCATACAGCCTGTAAGTGACATCATCACCTGCCTGCTCCTCAGTCATCTCACTGAAAGTCAGATTCTCCCTCATGGTTTATAAATCCAGTCAGATGTGAGCTTCTATCCTCCAGCAAGGCATTATTCATCAAACCTGGCTACATCTCCCAATTCTGATATGGTAATCAGTTGCCCACTCTCCATCACCTAAATTAACAATCAGAGTCTGTGTCCCAAAAGTGTTTTCCCTGCATGTCACTAATCACTTAAAACCTGCTTAACCCTTCATCCACATGTTCCTTTTTTCCTGAGGCCATGATATATCATATCAGACACAGCACTTTCAGGGGCCCTATTATGCTAATGAGGTGTACTGTTAATCTGCTAAAAAAAATTACATCCTGTTAGCACCATTTATGATGTCCAACTAAGTGCACCACTGTAAACATCCACTGTAGTGTTATCACTAGGCAAACCTCCCACTGTCCTACCTTACCTGCTTTAAGAGCATTCACAGGGTCATTAGAATTCCAAAGTCGTACTCTACAATCTCTGTCCTTAAGATTTAGAATTGTGCCTTGCCACCATACTACTCAGTAAAAGTAACGTCTTTCGGCTTTTCTCGGTTAGGGGTCACCACAATGGAACTCCGGTCCGCTAATGATTGGCAGTGGATTTTTATGGTGCTGAGTTGCCAGCCTAATGCCCAGCCTTCAAATAAGGCACACCCATTCATGCACGCACCTACCTGCATGTCTTTAATGTCACTCGACTGTGAGGAGGACATGCAGACTCCACACAGAAGGCACTCCAGCAGAGAATCGAACGGGAGAACCTCTTGCTGTGAGGTGACAATGCTAACCGTTGCACCACCGTGGCCCCCCAGTACCACCAGGCAATTCATTGACCCACCATACTACTCAGTACCACCAGGTAATGCATCGACCAGCCATACTACTCAGTACCACCAGGCAACGCATCAACTCACCATACTACTCAGTACTGCCAGGCAACGCACTGAGACTGTTGTCTCTTAGGGAAAAATACTGTAGTAGAGAGTTACATTACTAACCTTTAATGCTAATATTTTTAATCCAGATTTGCAACAAAAATGACTGATCACTTTAAGTCCCTAAAGCAAAACAACACATATTTGACTAGGAAAAGGTTGGTTAATCAGTTTCTGATTTTAAATTCAACATTAAGGCTCTTCCAGCAAATCATATCATTGAAATCATACATTAAAAAGTAAAATATAAAATAATTATGCATACAATCTAATGCTGAACATTAGCAAAGAAACCAAGACGCAGTAAGGTTCAGTTGTTTAAGCAAGAACTATGTAATACTTGCCAAGTGACAGCAGCATTCTTGAAAATGTATTCTGATCACTGAGCAGTACAAATTAATTTATATAATGGCATGTAAAGCTAATCAGTTTTAATATCAATGTAATTTTAATTGCTGCTTAAACTATAAATGTTTGCCCAAAAGCAGTATCACTGTTAACAGCAGCTGAAAGTATCTATATCTTCAATTTTCATGTTTACACTGTTTATTTTACCTGGCAGCTGGGCTTGGCCAAGGACTCTTTTCAGTCATGGCACGAGTCATGATACTAAGATATTATAAAGCACCAAGTGCACAGAAAATACAAATACTGACATATAACAATCATTTAACTACACAGCAGATTAATTTACAAACAATAAATACACTGACCACATGACACAGGGTTATTACAAGGCAGCGGAGAGTGAGTAATCATTAAGAAGGTTGTAACGTATATCATTCAGTCTGATCAATTAAAGTATTTACATTGCACTACATGATAAAAAGCTAATCAACCATCACATGTTAAATAATAGTGACTGACACTCTGAGGTGTTTAACAGTCAACTAAATAATAAATAATTATCCATATAGATGATTATGATTGGGTCTCCAATTATAACCAGCATATTATGTGTTCAAACTTCGCTAAGAAGGTGAATTTCATTGCATCCATATCAAAACACACAACATAAGATTAAAATTAGGGATCTCCTCATAACCATTTCTAGTGTATGGAGCTTTATCTGTTCCATGTACTACCAGTGACAGAAAAATGTGTAATTGTGTGAAATGGTTACCTTCTCTGAAAGCCAGTAAACGCTTAGCACTGTCAAACAGACAGAAGTGCAGCTTTCAGACTTTTTTCCCTAAGAATTCTAGACAAATCCAAAAATAATAGGGGGAGGTTAAATGATCAAAATCAGGGACCGTTTTTACTCACTGTTCTTCCTCATTTAAGAAAGCTAATCAAACGACAGATTTTGCATCAATATACATTTTATGAGCAATTAGAAGCACAAAATTCTAATGTCTGGCGTTATTTAATGACATTTATGAGAGACATAGCAAAAATATGAGACAAACTCAGAGACAGCTGAAAGGCATGGTCAGCATGCAGAAACAAAGCTGTTTGATCTTCTGCTACTGTTCTCCGTCAGCTGGGACTGTCTGCTGTTAGTGCTTAGTGCAACATATGATCGTAACAGCACTTAGGGGGGTGCTTAATAATTGTTATATTAACAATTGTTAAGCACCCTCCTTAAGTTCTATTACAAACAAGTATTGTGCTACAGAAGTTCTTAGCAAGTTTATTTTTTCCTATTATCGGAGTGGCAGTCTCAGTCCTCTATGTACTACTTAGCAGTTGCATTCGTATGAGGATTTATGGTGGTTAACAACAAGCTTAGATTTAAATTCGCCAAAATCTGTTTCACTTATAACATCTGAAAAGAGCAGGTTCTAGGTGGCATAAGATAGTTTAACATTTTTTTTAATCTAAGGCTAACCCCAAAAGTAGACTTGATGCATTAGTATTTCTTGGTTATGTGACCTAAGAAGACAATAGTATGTCTTAGTTTAATTTGTTAGCTCAGGAGGGAAAGTAATCTTGACATACGAGCATAAAATTAAGGAAGTCTAATAATGAAGTTGCTCTGCCTATAACTTCTTCTTTCTTTAGAGTCAAACTCTGATGTTTATTTTGACATAATAAAGAGATAAATTTACAAATCTTGTTCCCTGTTGAAAAAACAACAATATTGCTGGGGAATTTAGGGCAACACTATGGGATATTTCCTAATGAGGGCACAAGGGAATTTATGCACACAGATTTTCTGGCTTCAAAAGTTATACATTTTGATAACCTGCAATATCATTTTAGTTACACGGGATCCTGTTCTATGCTAACCTCAACACAGCTGTTAAATATAAGCCAAGGATTTGGCCTGATTCCCATTTAGCTATAATGGTTTAACTATAATGGCAAACTCAGGTTCACAGGACCAAATATCTGGACAGCAGTAGCATCCATTAGTTTCAAGGAGAAATAAAACTCATGTACTCAGTTTTGGTGGTACGCACAGTAAAGTTATTCCACTGGAGTCAGTACCAAAGTGCCTTGAAGTTCTTTTATATTTCCTTCAGTATTGTATTTAAGGTTCTTCCAGGTTTGAGGAGCAGCAGATTTTCTGTATGTAACTTGTTTATAACTAAGGGGGGATCCCAGTCATTGATAAATAGAGAAGTAAAGAATGTACCAAGAACTGACATTGGGGTACACATAAGTTACTAAAGCCCACATCTGATGAGATCTACTAATAGATTACTTGAAGGCATTGCTCCACCAGGTAGTTATGAGTACACTTGACAGGGCAGTCCCCAAGCCAAGATGTTTAAGTCTGTTCAGAAGGAGACTGATCTACAGACTCTAAAGTGTTTCTCATATCTATAAAGATGGTACCAGTGAGAATGCATTTTTGCTATACTGGACAGAGCTATGTCCATGAAAGTAGAAATGATCAACAGTGCATTGCATTTGTCGAGAAGCAGTGCTGTGCTAAAGCAAATGTTTACTGTAAATCCTGAAGTGTAAAATATGTAAAACATGTAACTTTGAGTGTAAAATTATTTTCAACAGAAAGGCAGCAAAACAGTTTAAACTAAAATTAAATGAGCTCCTCGACCGTGTAACATCTGAATTGTCTAGATCCATTACCTTATTTAGACTAAACCTATATATCCAGAATAAAAAGTACTCTGAAAACAGGAAGATCATCATCCACTTTTACATTTAAACCTTGAACTTTTTACATATAGTGAAAGCAGCTTGATGCTGCCTTACTCCTGGATCGTGCAAGGGAATTGTATATATGCACAGAGCTCAGACTGTAATCCATTTGGCTCGTGGAATCAGGCCACTATTTTTTCTACTTCTTAGCCACAGGCTGGTAAAAGTTCAGTATATTTCTTCAGCTATTTGTAGGGATTAATCCAGATAAGATTCTAGTTGCACTTCCTCATTACCCCAGCTGCACTTGTAAGTACATTTATTTTATATTTACTTGTGCAACTTTAAAGCTGTTTGCATGCTTAATTTTACCAAGTGCAGTACTTATTTTTATTTATTTCAAGTAAAGACTGATATTATTCAGTTTGTGTCTGGTGATTTATTTGTTATAACCACAAGGGTATAAATATTGAAATGGTGCACTATGGCTTTTACCATTAAAAAAGCCACTGATGGGGTTACTGCTACCATACAACTACTTAACAGTTGGCTTATTCTAAGGATAAACAATAACTGTATTTCTGATAAGCTAGTGTATTTCTAGCCAGTGGCAACATTACTGCAAAGACAAGAAAGAGGATTGTGGTAATGGCAGATATCATCAAGTCTTTCTGGAGACTGTGTGTTTGTGTGTGTGTGTGTGTGTGTGTGTGTGTGTGTGTGTGTGTGTGTGTGTGTGTGTGTGTGTGTGTGTGTGTGTGTGTGTGCGTGTGTGTTTCCACGTGTGTGTGTGTGTGTGTGTGTCCACGTGTGTGTGTTTCCACGTGTGTGTGTGTGTGTGTGTGTGTGTGTGTGTGTGTGTGTGTGTGTGTGTGTCTGTGTCCACGTGTGTGTGTGTGTTTGTGTGTTTCCACGTGTGTGTGTGTGTGTTTCCATGTGTGTGTGTGTTTTCCATGTGCGTGTATGTGTGTGTGTGTGTGTGTGTGTGTGTGTGTGTGTGTGTGTTTCTGCACAAAATAACTGTGGTGAAATTTCAGTTACTTTGGGTAAAATTGTCCTGAAGTGCATTGTGCTTAGTCTAAAGTAGGTGATAGGGAGCCGTGGTAATAATTGTAATCTATAACTATGCAATGTAAAGCTGATTTGGGGTGTGGCAGGTGTTGGCTACTGTGACAAAGCGGGATACTGCCAGCACAGCTATCTGGAATTTTGTAAATAATTACTGTATATGTCATTTGTCAATATCAACATGATCTGTATAAGATGCTTGTGCAGTGGCAACCACCTTATAGTTTGGGCAAAAGGGACCATAGCTAGTCAACCTGTGCCATTCTTTCAAAGGTGTGTGTGTGTGTGTGTGTGTGTGTGTGTATGTGTGTGTATAAATCAAATCTCAAAGAGTGTGTGTGAGCTACTTGGGCAGGGACATGAAGCACTGGTTGGATAGAGATGGTGCTGGAGGTCTTGGCTTGGACACTTCACTGAGATCTCAACTCAACTCTATAGCTGTGCCATGGGGAGTCTTACTGGGGATTTGGAGAAAGAGGGAAAAACCAGCCCTGGACTGACTGTGGTCTCTGTGTGCTCTTAAGAGAAATTGCACTTGATGCAGAGAGCTGCATCTGGAAATACTGTGTGTGCACTTGTCATCCTTCACAGTGTACATTCCCCCAATGGCGCCAGTGGTGAGGATTCAGGCTCCTTGATTACTAGTCCAGCGGTGGGTTGTCACAGCTACTATCCAAGGCAACTGTACACATTTACTAAGCTCTTAAGACTGCTCACCCCTCTTGTATTATTTAGTGCCGATTATGTGAATTTAAATTATGTACAGCCATATGTTTCAACCTTTTAGCAGAAGAAATCAGGACAAAGGTTGACATAAGGGGGGGGGGTCAAAGGCCCAAAAATAGGGAAAAATTAAAAAAAAAATGCTCTTATAAGCTTAAAATAGAATAATTGAATTTGTGTTAGCATGCATTTTTCTGAAGGATACGAAGTCTGAGGCACACATTTATGTCATCTCAGAACATCCCAATGATTTGCAGGAAAATGACAAATTTTATGAGGAACAGTCAAAAATATGTGGCAAAAATCTGGACAGCTGAGATGTTTGCATACTTCACATATAAATTGGAAGCAGATATGCAGATCTTGACACAATAGAGGATCATGAAAGCAGATCATTAGTCACAGTCATCAGACATCAAGTCATACAGGTGGCTATACATCATGTTTGTCATGTTAATGTTAATATTAAGCAAACTTTACTATATAAAGAAGCTGTATATATTTTGAAATTCAATACATTGCATCCCCATGGTCTTAATGAAGACTTTAATTGGAGAGTATTGATTTAATGTAATGAATTTAATGAATTTATATTAATTGTTTTATTGTATGATTGCTTTGTGCAGTAGTATAAATGTAGTTTTGGTTGTTGTAAGGTTTATACTCCTTGAAGGCTATGGCCGAGACGTCAGAGAGATAATAAATTTGTTCTGGAAGTTGTGGATTTTCTTGTTGTTTCATTTCATCTTCTGCTGGTTTTTGGTTGTTTATATACATGTTGACTGATCCGCAACTTCATCTGCCTCGAATTTTTCGTGAGACTATGGATGGTACACAAATGTCGTTGGATAATTTTTTAGCCAACAATGCAGATCGGGGGGAACGTAACTCTTCCCTAAGGAACTCAGCTGGTAACAATTTTTCTGTTTGGGATAAATGGGAAGATGATAGACGTAAGCGTTTCCCAAATCCTTTTAATAATGTGGGTCGTAAACTGCCGACATCTATTAGCATTGAAACCAAGTCTTTATTTGATGAACTTGAAAAAAATATGTGGAAAGAGACCGCTACATTTTTTAATATCTGTGGTCTACAGAAGTACATTGATAAAGACATAACACCGAGGGGACTCAGAGTTTATAAAGATCCTACTACTCCATTTGATTTATCTAATGACATTGATGCTGCTTTCCAGAAGCGCTGGGTCGCAGCAGCTCACAAATGTGTTTCCGAATGGGTACATATATTAATGGAACGTGATAGAATTAAACAAAAGGAGCTGGGTGTAGAGATAAAAAAATTATGCGATAATTTACTTTCCTGTACTCCTGCTTCTACTATGGATGATTTCCTTAGTACCATGAATGGGAAATTAAAAGATTATGAAACCTTACTAGTAGAAAGGAAGAAGGGGAAACTACTCAGAGATATACGGGACTATGAGAACAACAAAGCTTTCCTGTCAAGAGCCAATCGGAATAAGCCATGTAAGCGTGTCCAGTTTCAAACAGATTCTAGGAATGATAGTTACTATAACTCTTCACTTTCAGCGTCGGAAGGTGGCTATACTTCGTATGAAGAGGGGGAGAATATAGATACAGAATTTCCTGTGATGCCAGTGCCACAACAACCTGAAAGATTTCATCAAACTTTTCGTGGAGAGACTAATAACTTCAATAGGGGTCAACAAGGAAAGAAACGCCAACGAGAATTTTATGGTCCCTCAACTAGAGAACAAGCATTTCAGGGGGGACATAAAAGAGGTAAATGGTGACATTTTGTTACCTCCTACTAATGACTATATTGTTAATTTGTCAGGACATTCTTTCTCTGATATTGAAGTTGCTGTTCTTAATTGTGGACTGAAGTTTATTCCTACTGTAATTTCTCGTGTACATGAGATGAAAAGTGATGTATATAGATTTGGTAGAAAGTTACATTTAAAAAGTTTTTTTGGTAATATACACAACCGTTTACAGTCTATATCTTCTGAAGACAGTATGGATGTCTCCTCGGAAAGTTTTTATTCCTGTACATCAGATGTAATTCCTGATGCATATTATAGATTTAATACTGAATGTGTTCAAACATCTAGTGGTTTTGTACCTCCAGTTTTAAATAATGATGTCTTGCATTTTGTGAATATGCTAAATTTTTCCATTGAATCTGCATTTAGTGAATATATGAAAAATAGAGGTAATATACAATACAATTTATGTTTCAAAGAATGGAAAGCTGTAGTAGCATTGAGTAACAATAGAGAAATTATTTTAAACCATCTGATAAGGGAAATAAGTTGGTTGCTATGCATTTTTCCCAATATCATAAAATGTGTATGGATCATTTAAATGACACTACTGTTTATGAAAAGGTGGAATGGAATCTATACAATGCTGCTTTAGATGAGTATAAGGAATTACTAGATAAAGGACAAAGGTTAGGCTATCTTTCTGCAGCAGATGTAAAAAACTAATTTAAAACTGAAGGCTGCAAAATGGCTACCTTTTATTGTCTCCCTAAAATACATAAAGACCTGAGAGCTCCACCTGGGAGACCTATTGTTTCTGGTTGCAATTACTTTTTACACAGTCTAGGTGTTTTTTTACATAACTTTCTCTTAACTAAAGTCAAGACTCTGCCATCTTACATCTCTGATGTCTTTGATTTTTTGGACAAAATAAGGGATGTTAAATGGAATAGAAGTATGTATTGGGTTACGGTTGAAGTTAAGAGTCTATATACCAATATTAACCATTCTTTTGGTATAGAAGCTATTAGGTTTTTCCTAGGTGACCATCCGGTTACAGAGTATATTGTTGAACTCATTTATTTTTCTTTAACTAAAAACATTTTTGAATTTAATGATTCTTTGTACCGACAAAAACAGGGTACTGCCATGGGGGCAGCTTTTGTCCCTATGTATGCTAACCTTGCTATGGGCCTATTTGAGTCTGAATTTTTATATAGGAATTTTTTTTTCGTAAATATGTCATTAAGTATTATAGGTTTGTGGATGATTTTATTTTTTTGTTGGAAGATGGTGAAGCATTGGTAGATCAATTTATTTTAGATTTACACAATAATAGATTTTCGTTGAAATTTGATGGGCTTAAAAAAGGTGTTTCTATTTCTTTTCTTGATATTCTGTTGAATATTGTTAATGGTAAAGAACTAGTTACATCAGTTAATAGGAAGTTTGAAGGAGGTACACAATATGTACATGGCACTAGCTGTCACCCTCCACATACAATAGAAGGTCTACCATATGGAGAAATGGTAAGAATTTCCAGACTGTGTAATACTGAGAGTGTATTTAAAAAGGAACTGAGTTCATTAATGAAAATGTTTCAACAAAGGGGCTATAGTGAAGAAATAGTAATAAATTGTCATAAACGATTATTTGCATATAGGTACAAAAAAGGTATTAATAATTGGTCTAATAGAGATCGGGCACAGTTAAATGATACGAATAATAGACAGAAAGATATAATGTATTTTGTTACAACTTTTGGCTGCTTCACTGATGAATTGGTTAAAATGGTTAATCATTTTTGGAAATATTTTAGCTTATTAAATAGTGTGTCTTTATGGCTGAATGCACATCTGAAATTTTCCTATAAAAGAGGGAAAATATCAAAGATTTTTTTAGTAAAAAGTAAGTTTACTATGCCTGTAGTTAACATGCAGCATAGTTTATCCATGAAGGGCACTTTGAGATGTGGTAAATGCAAAGCTTGTAATTTTGTAGTGTCTCATTTTTCTCATATTAATAATGTATGTTTTAATACATGTAATGTTTTCAATTGTAATTCCGAAGGGGTGATATATGCACTTAAATGCCCTTGTATAAAATTTTATATTGGAGAGACTAAAAGGGCTTTTAAGGTTAGGCTTTTAGAACATGCCAGGGATATTGTCAATAATAAAGAAGAAAGTTCTGTGGCTATGCATTTTAAAAATTTTCACCAAAGTAAAAATGAGGGGTTACAAGGTACTGTTTTAGAGCAAATACATCATGTTTGTCATGTTAATGTTAATATTAAGCAAACTTTATTATATAAAGAAGCTGTATATATTTTGAAATTCAATACATTGCATCCCCATGGTCTTAATGAAGACTTTAATTGGAGAGTATTGATTTAATGTAATGAATTTAATTAATTTATATTAATTGTTTTATTGTATAATTGCTTTGTGCAGTAGTATAAATGTAGTTTTGGTTGTTGTAAGGTTTATACTCCTTGAAGGCTACGGCCGAGACGGCAGAGAGATAATAAATTTGTTCTGGAAGTTGTGGATTTTCTTGTTGTTTCATTTCATCTTCTGCTGGTTTTTGGTTGTTTACATACAGGTGGTTATGTCTGAGTATAAAGGCAGAAAAACACACTAAAATCCGAAGAGTTTCCACAAGTAAGTGTGTGTGTGTGTGTGTGTGTGTGTGTGTGTGTGTGTGTGTGTGTGTGTGTGTGTGTGTGTGTATGTGTATGTGTGTGTGTGTATAGATAGATAGATAGATATAGCAGAGCAGCATCTTATCAGCACCACTAGTGTTTTTCCATGGGAAACACACAGTGGCAAGTGGTACCACTGAAATAAAATCACACCTACTAACAGACCAGCAGCTTCATGATCACATTTCAGTGGAGAGAGACATGGATGTTCGTTGACCTGTAATACCTACTGAACAGACCTGGAGACAAGAGTGGACATCCCACACTACTGAATACCAAGGTATGGGTAGTTCTTACCAGTCTTGCTATGGGACCTTCCACAGACAAATTAGGGATACACTGGGTATATCACAGACATCAACCTATAGAATACTCAAAATGTATTCTTCAATAAATAGCTGACACATGTGGATGAACACATCTGATTCCCTAACATGGCAGGAGGAAAACCAGGATCATGTGTGGCTTTTATGATATCACTGCCTTCCAGAAGTGTTGGGAGCCATGTGAAAGACCTCATTTTGGTGTCCACTGACACTGTCAGAGAAATAAGAAGTGTTGCCATTCCACCCATTTCTATAAAATGTGTAAAATGCACAGACTCATGTGTAGGGCTGCAATGTCCATGATTCCCACGTGTGACTGTGACATCCCCCACGGCAGCCTAGGTAAGTGCAGGCACACTGGTGCACTCATATATCTAAAGCCACAGTCAGTATGTATACATATCTCAACCTCCATGTCTCTATCTCCAATATACCTCTAATGTGCTGCATGTGATGCAGGATACCACACATTGACTTGATAATAGTGTCCATACTGAACCCACAAAACATGGTCAACTATCAATGTAAGACTACCCAAGAGTAAACCAAGAATGCAGTCAAGTGTGTGTTCAGTATGCCGAAATCTCACGTTCTCTGCTTGACTCATCTGATGGGCATTGCAGTTTGTCCATGCTGCAACCTGTCAGATGTTTGCAACATGCTGCATGCCACGCAGCTATTGTACTCTCCTCAGCTGAACCTGAAAATGGGATAATCAGGAAACAGGACACCCAACCATTATTACAGGGACTCTAAATCCATAACAGCAGGACCTGTTGCAATCTCCAACACAACATCTTCCACCAATGACACTCATGGCGATGGAAAACAACTAGCAGCTGCACCTCCCAGATGGTAGTTTTTCATAGTATTCACTAGTACAGGTACAGCAGCATAGTGTACCCCACCACTATTGGCCCTGATGTGTGCACAGTAGCAGTGTGGTGTCACACAGACCAGCTATGATCAAGTTACATAGTACATTAAACATCTCCACTTTCACCCCACAAGTAGCAGGCTGGCATGAAACACAGCCATCATCACTAGCACAAGTGCTTAGGAATACAAAAGCATATGGTTGTCTACACAACTTAGGGATGGGGGGCTACTGTTCAATTGAGCTAGGGCTATGAGTCAAAAAGGTGGATGTTATCAATGTCACAGATAATTCCGCTGTTAACTTGGGTGGTGAAGTGCATACTGGTCCATACAGTATGGTACTGCAATGGCAGATCATAGGGGAGGCAGTGTGGGCTCTGTGATGGGTGAACATAACTGGACGAGAGGAACTCTGGGGTATAGAGGTTGCAGAACTAGTAGAATAGGACTTGTGCCCCACCCTGGGGTAGCCATGCATGTAAACCATTCCTAATTATTCATTGCTTTTTATGCATCCATTTGAAAATTCCAGTTTTGTTATCTTTTATATATTGTACTCTCCTCAGCTGAACCTGAAAATGGGATCAGTGTTTTACCCTGGTTAACCATGGAAAACAAATAAATAAATATGCTAATGTGGTTAGATTCTGCCAGTGTCTATGAATCATTATATTTCAAAGAAGTACATCTGTGATATCAGGTGGACACATTCCTCACTGACATGCTGTGCAAAAACACTATGCATGTGCATGCACTGTACCACCTAGTGGTGCTAAGGGGCATTACACACAATTCAAAATACATGCAGGATGTGATTCTTAGGTTACCATTTTGTGTTGCTGTAATTTTGTAGCAATGACTGCTGATGCTAATGCTCCATGGGAGAGAACTGCCTTGTATGTTAAGGACAGAAAATAATGCAATTTCCCCTACACAGCAAATTCAAAAAATGTTTGTTGGGTCCTTATGCAGGTCCACTCCATAGGATGGATGGCTGGTAGGTTCTGCCAGATCAGTTGACCAGAATTATTGCTGTCATCTATCTCACTGACCAGTCTAGGCACCAGTTGAATGATTGGTGCCACCACTGTCTCAATGACCTGCAAGTATGAGAAGCAGAGGTGCGGCAGGAGCCTCCTTAATGGCACGGTTAGTGCTTGCCATTTGTTGTGTGTATTGTACTGTAGTAGCCTGTTTTTCACAGCTCTGTTCCTGATTAGATTTGTTTCCTCTCACAGATCTGATGATATTACAGGTTGGCTGCCATGACTGACTCTCTGTATGTTATGTGTGCTGTTGCTGACAGCTGCACTCTAGTGGCACTGTGGTGTTTTGAGGGGTGGTACACATAGCAATGTCCCTGGAGGCTGTGGCCTCCATTTCAAGCTTCAGCTTCACTACACATACCTTAGGTGGTACAGCTACTTATGTTCCATAGAAAATATACGTGACACTATAGATTGCGGTCACCACGTCTTGCCTCTTGTTAACTGCATGTACACATGGTAGTGTAGTATCTGTATGGGGCAGTGGATACCACGTCTGGCTTCTGCTTGATTGCAAATACACATTGAGCTGTAGCATTGTACTATATTCTGTGGGGTGTACTTTCCTACAATGAAAATTCACTTTTTCGAAATGGGAAAGTACATCCCCACTTAAGAGAAAGTGCACTTTAACGAAAGTGCAGTTTTGCTTAACCTCACTAGACCGAACCTACCGCACCACAATGGAGGACATTGAAAAATGGTCTATGTCCTCCACTGTGGTGTGATAGTCATGGACCTTAGGGTTAGGGCACAGGTCAAGGTAAGGGGATAGCCCTACTAACTATCCCCTTACCCTAACCCTAAGGTCCGTGACTATCGCACCACAGTGGAGGACATAGCCCGATTTGGAATGTCTTCCACTGTGGTGCGATAGTCATGGACCTTAGGGTTTGGGCACGGGTCAAGGTAAGGGGATAGCCCTACTAACTATCCCCTTACCTTAACCCGTGCTCTAACCCTAAGGTCTGTGACTATCGCACCACAGTGGAGGATATAGCCTGGTTTGGAATGTCTTCCACTGTGTTGCGATAGTCACGGACCTTAGGGTTAGGGCACAGGTCAAGGTAAGGGGATAGCCCTACTAACTATCCCCTTACCCTAACCCTAAGGTCCGTGACTATCGCACCACAGTGGAGGACATAGCCCGATTTGGAATGTCTTCCACTGTGGTGCGATAGTCATGGACCTTAGGGTTTGGGCACGGGTCAAGGTAAGGGGATAGCCCTACTAACTATCCCCTTACCTTAACCCGTGCTCTAACCCTAAGGTCTGTGACTATCGCACCACAGTGGAGGATATAGCCTGGTTTGGAATGTCTTCCACTGTGTTGCGGTAGTCACAGACCTTAGAGTTAGGGCACAGGTCAAGGTAAGGGGATAGCCCTACTAACTATCCCCTTACCCTAACCTGTGCCCTAACGCTAAGGTCCATGGCTACTAGCCCTTTCGGTTTAGCGGATTCGCTAGAGTGCACTTTCGTGAAAGTGCACTTTCACGTTAGTGTGGGTGTACTTTTGAAGTTCGAAGTAGTGAACTTTCATTCTTCAAAAGTACACCCATTATGTGCTGCAATAACAAATGTATATGATATGTACTGGCTTGCTTTTGTCCTTCTGCATGGGCAGAGTGAGATGGCAATTCTGCTGGCTGCCCCATGAGACAGCAGACACTTACAGTACAGAGGGGTTAGTGACATCCTATTTCCACACATGTACTGTGTATGTTGTACCAGCTTTGGATCCTTATCATTAATGGCACCCTTTCATTTGTGTCTCCCTTCTACAACTCATGATGGTCCATCTGTGGCACAGGAACATCAGCCAATGGCCCCTGTCAGCCTGGACTGTGACTGAGGTAGGTAGGACTACCTCACTCTGGGGGGATACTGTTTCATACCAGGCAGATAGCCTGTCCAATCACTTACCCAGTCAACTGCCCAGGTTCAGATAGAGCTGGAGCATGTGGTCGAGCTGGTGGTTGATTGGGGAAGGACACACTGCATCAACATCATCTTGCACCAAGTTTCAAACTTGCTAGATGGGATGGCGAATACCATCAGGTCACCTGAATTAGGTGTGGCCTATCCCACTGACCATCCTGACCCAGGACCTCCATCTAAAGGGTCCCTGTATCATCCCTCTGGAATGGTCTGCAATTGACATGCTGCTCAAACCCCAACCTTTCCCCAACAATTAGTCGACCCTTTGTTTGTCTGTTTATATGTATCCCACATCTCCCTCACTTATGTATGCACATATCTGTTCTGGTCATCTCAAGTCAAGTAAGTCAATTAAAACTTTATTGTCATTCAGACCATGCAGCAACAGTACATAGCTGAATGAAATTACATTTCTCTAAGCTCAAGTGCAAAAAAACATAAAACACAGAAAACTTACATCATCAACAACAACAACATCAGAGTTCAAGCCATCAGAAGGCACCAAAATGCAGTAACTATGCTTGTGACTATATCAGTGGCAAATTGCAGCAACCACAATAGTCCTTACCATCCACACCGTCACTAGCTTTTCACAACTCCAACAAAGTTCCAAGTCCAAGGCCATTCTCTCTGACCCAACAGAACCACCTCCGGTCTTGCATTGAAAAAAAAAAAAAAAAAAAACTCCACACCACTGTCAGCTTCATCCTCCAACTTCAGCAAAGTCCTAAGTTCCAGACCAGTCCTCTCTGACCCACCACAACTTAGAAATCCACAGCCATGTTTGCTCCATCTGTAAAAGGCAAATTCCCACAAAAATAAAAAAAAAAACACCATGTCTGCCAAACGATCGCACATCTGATCCATTCAAAAACAGACTTCCAATCAGACAAATCACAAACAAACACAAAAATGCACACTGGGAGCCACAGTAGCCGCAGCCATACAAGGTGCTGCCATCATAGCAAATTTGCTGTTGCATGTATTCTCTTTTTCAGGTGCCTCCACCTGCCTCCCACTCTTTTTCTCTTCCTTCATGCCTTTCACCCCAAATCTTTCCTGTACATGCACTGTATATAAAATACGTAAAATAAGGTCTTTCATTGACAAAAAGAGTATGTATCCAACCTTCCCCTGAGTACTGCTTTACCTTATTGTTTTCCTACTGTGTATTCCTTTGCTGGCTATACCCCATTCTTAATTTCCTTTTTTCACCCCTTTCATGGAACCAATAAGGTGTTCAGGTTACTGGGCAGCCATTGACTGGTCCTTCACACCTGCTGTATGTCTTTTACAGTGTGTAGTAGCAGCCTGCCATTGTGGGTGAATGATACTGATACCTTCCACAGCTGTTAAAAACATTATCATGAGTTTCATGTAACAAAGCATGAGACCATTACCTTGACCGTCATCATATGTTCTGGGTTATGTTGATCTGTTTTACGTATGACACTTCCCATCTGCCTTTTCTGACTCCTTAAAGTGCCACTATCTTCATACTCATGCAGTACGTTCCTGTTCCATTTTTCATGTCTGCTTCGCACTGCTCCATATTCTCTGTATGTGGTACAAGCCACACATTGCTCTGAAATGCAACTGGATGAATCCTGGCCACAGTCTTTGATTTTGTTAACCACAGGGCACTCCATATTCTTACTAGAATTATTATTAGCCTTCACAACTATACTGGAAAGGTCTTTAATGGTAGCTATCCAGTAGCCTTTGTTTGTTTCTAACATATGAGGCTTTGTCAGTACTTGTCTCTGTTGTAGATGGTTAATGAAGTATAACGTAGGCCTGATACTTAGCAGGTGCTTGGATGCTTGTTTTATTTTATTTATCTGCTTATTAACTGGGGTAGTAGACTGATATCAGAAATGCTCATTCTATGGATCTAAGCCTCTTCTGCAACATCAACAGAATGGTTTGGAGGGATAGGTTTATCTCATAGACGACACCACTACCCAGGAACAGACTTCCCATCCACATAAAACAAAGCTCATCCCTGTTCATATTCAAGCACAAATTTGATCTAAGGTTGGGAAACAAAACATTTATCTCCCAGGTCTGCCTCTGTACTAATACTGGACAGAGGCAGCTCCTATATGCTTTAACCAATGTATGGGCACCCTCATATTATCTATGATATTCTCTCTCTCTAAGGGTAGTATATAATTATTGACCATGGGATTGGTAAGGCCAATCCAACACAAAATGGGATATCAATTCAAGTACCAAAAGGGAAATTGGCTAGCCTTAAAATGGCCCGCAAGAGTAGCTAACCTAGTACTTACCTTCAACCTATGATATACAAGGAGCCTATTTCAGCCACAGCTTAGGAAATGCACAAAAGATAAGACAAAACACAATACAGTTCACATAACAGAAATCAAAAATACATTAGACATGAAGTTGCAATACAGAATTACAATGAGTTGAACAAAAAAACATTTCATTAACATGTCTGACAAGATATAGACACATATATACGAAAATTTGGGGTCTACTTCAGAAACCCGAATGCTCACTTATCGACTTTCAAAACGCTGAGATGAAAAGGCTGACAATCACACAACACGAATGTCCTGAAACACTGACTCTCCACTCCAGGTAAGTAACTGCTTAGCCATCCCAACAAAGTAAAATCAAAGGAAAGCAAGCCCACTCATATTGGGGGCTTTGCCCCCCCCACCCCCCCAACTAAATATACCAACTCTAAGATCGCACTACGGCGAGGGTAAGGGGCAAAGTTCAACAGGATGGCCAAGTGGTTACTTACCTGGAGTGGGATATCGGTGTTCCAGGACTTCAGTGTTGTGCAGTCGTCGGCATTTTTGTCTCTGTTTTGAAAGTTGGCTAAGTGAGCGTTCGGGTTTCTGAAGGGGACCCAAAATTTTAGGATTCAAAATTCTTGTAAGGTCAGCCAGGACAGTTGTCACTGGCATAATGTATACATAAACTTAATTTTCCAAAGCTTCAAGGCAAGTTCATCTACTTTAAGGTATGCCTTAAATCCAGTTATTTACCACAGACGTATTTTCTCATCCTGCTATGCCAACAACTAAACAAGCAAGTTTATTTTATAAGGTGTCTTGAAAGAACTGGTATGCTGAGCGTGAACTTATTTCCTAAACAAGATGACCCAAGTCTATGTTATCTATCTTGTTGTTTAGCCATGACTAAAGAAAAATCACTTCATAAAACAATGTAAGCAAAACTGCTGTTACATGCATTTATTACTTAAGACAGTAAGGTTAACAAAAGGTCGATGCTGTTTTTCACACTTTCTTGCTGATTGCATAGTGTTAAATCAAGCAGATATAAATACTATGAACTGCAGGCTGTTTTCACATAGCAATTTAGCTATTAAACTCTAAAAGCAAGAAATAAAGATCACTGTAGTGTTAAAGAAGATCAATTAAGGAGTATGCAAATTGACAGAGATTAACACATTTGTAAATGTTACAAATAGCTGACCAGACAATGAAGTCCTAATATGAAACCAAAGGGTAATTGTTTCCTTTAATTTTATGTTCACACTTTGGTTATCTTGCGTATCCAGTTTTGGAAGAAATTAAATATGCTTCAAGCAATATAAAACTTGAAGTAAAGTGGCCAAAAGTTATAATGGTCAACAAAAGTGCTGCACTGATTCAGTGTAGAGAGGTTGCAGGTTTGAGTACAGAACATGCCAGAGAAACTCTGCAAGAAAATGTCTACTACTAGTGTGTCACTACTTTATAGGCCCTTTCAAGTTACAATTATCATTATGCATACATTTTGACTTAGTTTGAGAATGCTATCTTTCAGTGCTTTAAACAAACTCACAGACAGTTCTGTCACCTGTTTATAGATGCTATGACAGAGATGTAATATCCAACACTGCTGTTAAATAGAACAATGACCAAAAAACCAAACGTTGAGAGCAAAAACCTTTATCAAAAACAAAGCTTTCAGGCCAAAACCCTTTTTCAATGCTTAACAAAAGGTACAATAAAATCACATGTTTAAATACAAGCCCAGGACATCACATGACCCGCAGCCAAGGTCATATGACATGAAATAATTCAAACTTACAATAAACAAATAAAAAAGACATATTATAATAAAACTACTTAAAAATTTGCTTACTCAATAAAATATCATATTATTCAACATATTCAGAGTATATACTTACTAATATATGTTATTATTTTAACCTTGTGTGCTGTATTTTAGTCAAAACAGGCTTTAATGAAACACTTGCATTCAATCCTGGTGCCACATCTGCTGCTAGTCTTACAATCCAATCATATTCTCTATTGTCTAACAAATTACATAAGTCCCCCCCCCTTTTTTGACACACTAACAGTGTCTATAACCCTAAACTTAAAAGTGTGAGATATACCATAACTTTTTACATGCTTAGATAAAGCATTCGTGTCACTCCCATTCCTTATGTTGGATTTGTGTTCTATAATCCTGTCTTTAAGTTTTCTAGTAGTTTATCCAACATAAAAGGAGGGATGTTTGGTTTTTTGGTCATGACAGAGATGTAAAACAGCCTATAAAATAGGCATTAGGCTGCAGACTGATGAGTCAAAGATGTTTCCAAATCTCTTGCATACATGCCTTAACAGAGACGCTGATCATCAGGATGTAAATGTACTGCAGCAAATACATTTCTGTAAGGAATTAGGAAGCATTATAGATTTAAATTCAGGAAACCATACACTGTCCTTGTAGAAAATTAAAATATACAGCTTGCTAACTGCATTCAATAATATAAATGAAAAACAAATGCACTAACACTGACCACTGCTCAGGGCATCATGTCAGAACAGTTCTTAGGCAGTGACTGAGTTTTCACTTACTGCCTGTCTAGTTTGTAATAGGTTCATAGGTTCATAGGTTCATACTAGGCTATCTGCCCTAGGGCATTTATAAGCCTAGCCAGAATGTGTTTGGCTTTCGCCACCCATTTTAAATTTATTTTGCCATGCCCTTTTTCGAGGTTAGTATACTGTGCCTCTGTCTAACAGTGACACAGAAGTGATACCTGGGGTAAACCTACGATCTCCCATCCACTCATCAAGATTCCTCTTGAAGAGAGTCAATGAGGGACTCTGCCTAACCTGGACTGGGATTTTATTCCAGAGTGAAAGGAGCCTCTGGGTTATGAATCTGTCCCTCCAGCAGGTCCTATTTATTTCAGTGCTGAGGTTCAAGTCTCTCGAGCACGTAGCTCGATGGGATTTGGATTTTCTGAGGTGCAGCATGTCCATTAATTCCGGGTTGGACATGGCTTTATACGTCAGGCACAGATCGCCTCTGAACAGGCGGTATGCCACTGAGTAGAGCTGGAGTTTCTTTAACCGGGCAGCATATGGCATCTGTTTGAGCCCTTTGATCCTCTTGGTGAGGTACTTTTGGGCTCTTTCCAGTTGCTGCAGGTGTCTGTTAAGGTACATCCCAAAAAGGGCATTGTACTCAATTATGGGCCTGATGAGGGATGAGTAAAGAGGCACGATGACCTCCCCTGATCTAGATGTGAATCCCTTCATGATTAGGTGGGCTATATAAAGTTTTTCTAACCACTTTGGCCACGTGGTTGTCAAATGAGAGATTGCTATCAACTTGGGTCCCCAGGTCCCTAATTACTTCTTCTGTACTTAATGGATTACCACCTATGTGGTAATTTGTGGGCACTTTGTTTTTGCCAAAGGGGATGACTATACACTTTTTGGAATTTAGCTTGAGGCCATGGCTCTGGCACCAGTTGTCTGTTTCTATGAGGCCCTTTTGGAGGATGCTTGTGTCGGCTGGAGAGTCTATTATGGCGCCCAGTTTGCAGTCATCTGCGAACTTGGTCAGCCACAGTCCTTCCGTGTTGGCCTGTACCTCCGAGAAATATATACCGAACAAGAGAGGTCCCAGGACTGAGCCTTGTGGGACATCACTTGTAACTGGTTTGGAGTCTGACATGGCTCCAGCAATTCTAACCATGTGGGTTCTGTCCTTGAGCCAGTTTGCAATCCATCTAGTGACATAGGGGTTTATATTTAAGCTGGTGAGCTTATCTATAATGCCAGAGTGGGGTATTGTATCGAAGGTTTTTGCGAGGTCCAGGTAGGCTGGGTGGACCACCTTCCCCTCGTCAATGGCCTTGGTGACTGTTTCAAAGAAATCAAACAGGTTTAAGAGGCAGGATCTGCCCTTAACAAAGCCGAACTGGGTAGGATCCAGTGTCTGTAGGTCCCCAATATCTTTATTTATGAGGTCCATGATGATCCTATCCATAGCTTTGCAGACCAAGCTAGTCAGGCTTATGGGGCGATAGTTTCCAGGATCCGTTGAGGCACCACCTTTATGGAGAGGGACCACTGTTGCTGTACTCCACTCTTTGGGCACATATCCTGTAGTAAGGCTGAGATTGAACAGTAGTTTTATGTTTGGGTTTAGCTCTTCTTGGAGTTCATGTAGGATGCAGCCCGGGACACCGTCTGGTCCCATTGATGCTGTGTTTTTTGCTTTGGAGAGGGCGGCTCTTACCTGAGCATCTGAGATGTCAGGGGGGCAGCACTCTGCTGGGATAGATATTTGCCCTTTTGGTGGGGAGTGGGGAGAGAAGTTTGCGCTGAACCTGTCAGCTAGGATGTTGGCAATGTCTGTGGGTTCAGTGTATTTTTTCTCATTTTGGACTAATTCTGAGCATATCTGGGAATTCCCACCCAGGTTCCTAACATAACTAAAGAAAGCCTTGTGATTATCCTTAGTGTCCTGTGCACTTTTTCTCTCGAAGCTGGCCTTAGACAATTTTATGAGTGCCCGTAGTTTTTTGCTAATACTGATCAGTGATGCCTTCCCTTTTTGGGATTTTGCTCTATCATTTAGTAGCTTCCTCCTTCTATTGTATAGTTTGTTTATGGCTGGGGTACACCAGACAGGACGTCTACCTTTGGAGGACTGGGTCTTGGTTTTATTTGGGATTGCATGATCCATGCATTCCTGAAGGTGTTCATAGAATGCGTTTATAAAGGATTCTGTGGTCTGGGCCGTATTTTCCACAGGCCCAGGGGCTTTGAAGGATTCCACCTCGGTTTTGAGGAGTGTGAAATTTGCTTTAGAGAAGTTTTTCACTGTGGTTTTCTGGGCAGGGGGTGGAGTCGGGATGTGAATATCCAGAGAGATTAGTTTATGGTCTGATCTTACCAGTGAGGGATACACTTCTGGTCTGGAGCATAGAGTCCCCATGTTGGTGATGATCAGGTCCAGTATGTTTTCCCCTCTTGTGGGAGTGGTAACAAGTTGTTCCATAGCATTTGAGTTTATAAATTCTAGGAACCTTTGGGCTAGGGTGTTGGAGCTAGAGTAATGCTCCCAGTCTATGTTTGGGTAGTTGAAGTCGCCCAATATAATGGTGTTTGGAGAGACCTTCATATTTTCCAGTGTTCTCAGGAAGGCCGAGTGGGGTTCCTGGGTTTGGGAGGGTGGTCTGTAGCAGGCTATAAACTGGAAGGCAGTTTTACCCACTGTTAGTTGCACATGGATAGTCTCTGATGCTTCGTGCTTTGCCAACAACCTGGAGGTGTGGGTATATTTGATGAATATCGATACTCCCCCCTCCTTTTGTGGTTCGGTCCAAGTTTTGGGGCTGAAAAGCATGGTATGAGGTATAACCTGGTAGTGCTGGGGTGCTCTCGGGAGCCCTGAACCAGGTTTCTGTTACTGCACAGATATCGATGTTCTCCATGCTAAGGAGAGTTTCGAGCGTGTGCATCTTGAGGTTTAGACTTCTGGCGTTGAGTAGCATTACTCTTAGTTTCTTATCCCTTGTGATACCTATGGAGGTGGGTTTGTCTTTTGAGCCTTGCCTAAAAAAGGCACTATAATAATAATATAATAATCCTTATTCATTTCATACTCTTTTTTTTTCTCTGTTCCTAATTAACAGTGCAGTCTACAGTAACCATATATTGACTGAACTACCGACCTATTAGCCTGACGAGCCTGGTCTGCAAGGCCATGGAACGTATCATCATGGAACTTATAAACAAAGACATTGGTAATCTCCAAAATCTGGACCCCACCCAGTTCAGGTTTGTAAAAGGCAGATCATGTCTCCTAAACCTGATAGACTTCTTTGAAGCAGTCACCAAAGCCGTAGACAAGGGTAAGGTGGTTCACACAGCATATCTAGATCTTGCCAATGCTTTCAACACTATCCCCCACTCTGGAATTATAGATAAACTCACTAAACTAGGTATAAATCCCTATGTCACAAAATGGGTTGCCAACTGGCTCACTGACAGAACCCACATTGTGAAAGTAGAAGACTCCAAATCCGACTTCAGACCAGTGACAAGCTGAGTACCACAGGGTTCAGTCCTGCGTCCTCTCCTGTTTGGTATCTACTTCTCTGAAGTACAGGCTAACACAGAAGGTCTTTGGCTAACAAATTTCACAGATGACTGCAAACTAGGAGCCATAATCGAAACTCCTAATGATGTGGACATCCTACAAAAGGGTCTCACTGAGACAGATGCCTGGTGTCAAAGCCATGGCCTCAAGCTCAATAACAAACAGTGCATTGTCATCCCCTTTGGTAAAAACTCTGTACCCATGAACTACAACATAGGCGGTAGTATACTTAACACTGAAAGTGTGATAAGAGACCTTGGGACACAGGTGGACAGTAGTCTCTCCTTTGATAATCACATCACCACAGTAGTCAGGAAATCCTTCTACGTGGCACACCTCATCACAAATGGTTTCTCATCCAGAAAAAAAGAGGTCATTGTTCCCGTCTACTCATCACTCATTAGACCCATTATAGAGTACAATGCCCCTTTTGGTATGTACCTCACAAGACATCTACAACAACTGGAAAGGCCACAGAAACACCTCACAAAGAGGATTACCAGCCTCAAACAGATGCCCTATGCAGACTGTCTCAAAAAACTCCAGCTTTACTCTTTCGCATAACGCCTACTCAGAGGTGCTCTCTGCCTAACATACAAAGCTATGTCAAACCCAGAGCTGTTGGACATGCTCCCCTTAAAGAAATCCCAATCCCTCTGAGCTACACACTCTAGGGACCTAACCATTGTCACCACAATAAACAGAACTTGCCGGAGGGATAGATTCCTGTCCCAGAGACTTCCCATACTCTGGAATAAACTACCTATCTATATCAAACAAAGCTCCTCATTAGCACTCGTCAAGAAAAATCTTGATGATTGGATGGGAAATTGGAAATTCATCCCGGGGATCATCTCTGTGGCTCTGCTCGACAGTGGCACAGGAAAATAATTTTCTTGGGTGGCAAAGGCCAGGATACCTTTTTGGCTGGACTTGTATAGGCCCCAGGGCTGATAGCCTAGCACCTACCTATGAACCTATGAACCTATGGCACCATCACTATCAGGTACAACTACTGTTTCACTGCTTGATGTGCAAAGTAAAATGTTAAAGATCACAGCTGGATGTCAAGCAGAAAGCTCTTACTTAAAACTATGTACCATATCATAAACAATCCATGATATACAATAGATGGAGAACAAAAATCTTTAAAGGAACAAAGGTCTTTTTTTGGTTGGTTAAATGTATTCCTATATCAAATAAACAGTCTGTTATAAATCGCAGGTACTGCATATTTAAAGCACAAACTGTTGCTATGTTGACTGCATTGAAATTCAACAAAAGACATCTTAGGATAATGTGATGCATTTAAACAATAAAAGCGGTTACGCTTTTTTACTGTTCACACATGCAGTAATTCTTTGTCATATTTTAATTTATATGTATATTTCCCTAATCATATTTCCAGTGCATCCAATAATAGTAAAAAATACAGGTCCCTTAGAAATTTATTTCATAGGTTCATAGGTAGGTACTAGGCTATCTGTCCAAAGGCATTTATAAGCCTAGCCAGAATGTGTTGGCTTTTGACGCCCCCCTTAGATTAGTTCCCTGTGCCTCTGTCCAGCAGAGCCACTGAAGTGATCCCCAAGGTAAACTTTCTGTTTCCCATCCACTCATCAAGGTTTCTCTGGAAGAGTGTTAGCGAGGAGCTCTGCCTAATGTAGATTAGAATCTTGTTCCAGAGCATGGGAAGTCTCTGGGACAGGAATCTACCCTCCAGCATGTCCTATTTATTGTTGTGGTGAGGTTTAGATCCATAGAACGTGTGGCTTGAGGGGATAAGGTTTTCTTTAGGTGGAGCATGTCCATCAATTCTGAGTCTGACATGGTCTTGTATGTCAGGCAGAGATCACCTCTGAGTAGGTGGTATGCAACGGAGTACAGCTGGAGTTTCTTCAGTCGAGCTGCATAGGGTATCTGTTTGAAGCCAGTGATCCTCTTGGTGAGGTACTTCTGTGGTCTTTCTAGCTGTTGCAGGTGTCTTGTAAGGTACATCTCAAATGGGGCATTGTACTCTATGATGGGTCTGATGAGTGATGAGTACAGGGGCACAATGACCTCTTTTGATCTGGATACGAACCCTTTTCTGATTAGTTGTGCCACGTAGAAGGATTTTCTAACCACTTTGGCAATGTGATTATCAAAGGTGAGATTACTGTCTACTTGGGTCCCCAGATCCCTTATTATGTCTTCTGTATTTAGGGGACTACCACCTATGTGGTAGTTTGTGGGTACTTTGTTTTTTCCAAAGGGGATGACTACGCACTTTTTGGCATTTAGCTTGAGGCCAAGATTTTGACACCAGGTATCCATCTCAGTGAGACCCTTTTGGAGGATGTCTGATTCAGCCGGAGAGTCAATTATAGCCCCTAGTTTGCAGTCTTCTGTGAACTTGGTCAGTCATAGCCCTCCTGTGCTTGCCTGTACCTCTGAGAAGTATATGCCGAACAAAAGGTGTCCTAGGACTGAGCCCTGGGGAATGCCACTTATAACCGGTTTAGAGTTGGACCTAGCTCCCACTACTCTCACCATGTGGGTTCTGTCTGTGAACCAGTTGACAACCCATCTTGTGACTTAGGGGTTTATGTTCAAGCTGGTGAGCTTGTCTATAATGCCAGAATGGGGAATGGTGTTGAAGGCCTTAGCGAGGTCTAGGTAGACGGTGTGTACCACCTTGCCCTCGTCTATAGCCTTGATAACTGTCTCAAAGAAGTCCACCAGGTTTAGGAGGCATGATCTGCCCTTAACAAAGCCGAAGTGGGTAGGGTCCAGTATTTGGAGGTTCCCAATGTCTCTGTTAATGAGTTCCATGAAGATGCGCTTCATAGTCTTGCAGACCAAGCTAGTCAGGCTTATAGGGCGATAGTTCCCGGGGTCTGTTGTGGCTCCATCTTTGTGGAGCAGAATAACCATTGCTGTGCGCCACTCTATGGGTATGTAACCTGTGGAGAGGCTGATGTTGAACAGTGTGTTTAGATGAGGGGTTAGTTCGTCTTTGAGCTCATGTAGGACGCTGCCTGGGACACCATCCGGTCCCACTGATGCTGTGTTTTTGGATTTGGAGAGGGCTGTTTTAACCTCAGTGTCTGTGATTTCAGGGACTCTACATTCTTCTGGTATGGTTATGAGTTCTTTTGGTGGTGAGAGGGGGGTGAAGTTTGTGCTGAACCTGTCTGCCAGGATGTTGGTGATATCGGTCGGTTCAGTGTATTTTGTGCCATTCTGCACTAAGTCTGAGCAGATCTGAGCATTGCCACTTAGATTCTTGACATAGCTAAAGAATGCCTTATGGTTATCTTTGGAGTCCTTGTCAATTTTTCTTTCAAAGCTTGCCTTGGATGATTTTATGAGGGATCATAGTTTCTTGCTGATACTGATCAGGGATGTCTTCCCTTCTTGGGATTTTACTCTTTTCTGTACTAGTTTCCTCCTTCTATTGTATATCTTGTTTATGGCAGGTGTCCACCAGACTGACTTCCTTTTCTTGGAGGAGTGAGTCTTGGTTTTGCTTGGGATGGCATGATCCATGCATTCTTGTAGGTGCCCGTAGAATGCATTAGTAAAGGATTTTGAAGCTTGGACAGCGTTATCCTTCAGCACGGGGGCTTTGAAACTTTCCACCTCAGTCTTAACTAATGTGAAGTTTGCTATTGAAAAGTTTTTCATGGTGGTTTCCTTGTCCTGAGGTGGGGGCGGAATGTGGACATCCAAAGTGATTTGTTTATGGTCAGATCTAACCAGTGAGGGGTTGACCTCCAGGTAGAATACCAGTCGCCCATGTTGGTGATGACCAGGTCCAATATGCTGTCACCTCTGGTGGGAGTCTTGGCCAGTTGAACCAGGGCATTTGAGTTTATAAATTCTAGGAAATGTTGGGCAAGGGAGTAAGTACTTGAGTAGTTCTCCCAGTTAATGTTTGGGTAATTGAAATCACCCAATATTAGGGTGTTTGGTAGGACCTATATGTTTCCCAGTGTTTTCAGAAATGTGGAATGGGGGTCCTGGGACATGGTGGGTGATCTGTAGCAAGCTACAATTTGAATTGCAGTTTTGCCTGTTGTTAGTTGCATGTAGATGATCTCTAAAGCATCGTGGTGTGCCACTAACCTGGAGGTGCGGGTATTGATGAATATGGATACGCCTGCGTCTTTTGTATTTTGGTTTGGGTTCTGTGAACAAAATGTATGGTATGAGTTGTAGCCTGATAGTGTTGGGGTGCTCTCTGGAGCCTTAAACCAGGTTACTGCTACTGCACATTTAACGATTTTCTCCAAACTGAGGAGTGCCTTGAGTGCATGCATTTTGAGGTTTAGACTTCTGGCATAGAGTAGCATTACTCTCAGTTTTTTGTTATTTGTGCTATTTATGGCGGTGGGTTTGTCTTTGAGCCTTGCCTAAAAAAGGCACTCTGGGGGTGGCAAGAGCCTTGGCCAGTATTTGAAAGCCTAAGGGTGACAGGTGCAAGCCATCTCTAGCAAAGCAGCGTGGCTTGTCGAGCATGTCATCCCAGGCAGACAGACACTGGATCCCCTTTGAATGACACCAGAAACTTAGCCAATTGTTGAAATCGAGAATTTTTTCTTTATACTGTGGTATCATTATTGGGGAGGGCAGGATGCTACTCAGGGTCAGGGTCATACCAGCCTGGGCTATGTGATCAGAAGCTCTTACATTTCTCTTTTCATGTAGTCCACGGAGGTACAGCTCAGGTTATTCACACCAACATGGACAATGACAGAGTCATATTTGTATTTGTTCTGGAGTGATCTGAGTGCTTGTGTTATGTGGCAGATCCTGGCACCCGACAGGCAGCTAACAGTAACCTTCTCCTTATTCAGTCTAGTGAGTGGGACGTCAGTGTGCCTGACTATAGAGTCACCTATTACTAGTATGTTGGGTATGTTATTTTGCCTTAAAGGCTGTGATTGCATGGCACACTGGTTTTGTGAAGTATGTTTTTCATGGTTTGTGTTGGGGGGGGTGGAGGTTGTTTGGATGTTTGCTTTGGAGGTCTCTGTTGGTTTTTCAGATTTTTATTTAGAGTCTCTGAGTATGTTTTCATGTATTTATGTGTGTTTTTGCCAGTGCTAGTTTAATGGGTCTATGTGAGACTGGTGGTGTGATGCAAGTATTTCCCTTCTCTTCTTGATTGTCTGATCCAATCTTGGGCTGAGAGAGCTTAGCCTCCAGTTTGGCTGTATAATTGCATCTCTCGCATGTATTAGTGTTTGGTGGTAGGAGGAGAGGGTTGTCTGTGTACATGAGGCAGTTGTAACATTGCCTCAAAATACCCAGATTCACCAGTTGGACTGGAGAGTACACCTGAAACTGCCCTTTGGACATGCCTGGATAGGTACAGTGAACTGTTTTACTGGATGGCTGGTAAGGTCGAATAGAGAGCCTTGTCCTTCTGTACAGTACGGGAGGGTCTAGTGCTAGGGTTTATAAATGCTTGCTATAAGTTTTGAGCAAGTGCTGGGCTGTGAAATGAATGGCTTGAGTGTTTAAGTTGAAAGTTTGTCTCGTTCCAAGGAAAAATTTGAAGAGGAGACTTTGTGGAGCCGGGAATAGTTTCACCCTAGCTAACTAGCGCTGCCTGGCTCGCAATACTGGGCAAATGCGGTATTTATAGCAGGGAAATGAAAGAGATAGAAATTAGCCCAAAATGGCCAATAAACTACTAATTTCTGGGCTGAAACCACTCCTCCAGGGACAGATAAGCTGCTCAAAGCTTCCCTCTCTCACAGGTGAACAGAGAAACTTCCTTCTATCCAAGTAAGGTATGGGCAAACACAGAGATTTGTAACACAGCCCTGAATTTAGCAATAACCTGAAAACTGGACTATGCTAGCTTAGAAAGGCGGGAAACAAGTATATATTTTTTTCAGAAAATAAAGCAGATACAATCAAAAAAACACTTCAAATGCACAGAAAATGATACTTATTGTTATATATCGCAGATCAGAGTTGTAGTCAATGCCCCTAGTAATAAAGTAGGAAGAAACACAAATATAGTAAAAGCAGATGAATAAAGTGCAATTTTTTAATATATAGATATATAAAACAATAGAAAATGAACAAACTGATTTAAACAAGTTACCCAATTAACTAGAAAAAAGCTCAAAACTGAGCCCTGTTCTAGCAGTCTTCAATCAGACAAGTTCTAACTGCACTCTCTTGCTACTAGGGTGCAGGGGAACCTTCTCCAAAAAAGATGGCCTGGATCAGTGCTCAAGTTATACAAACAAAGCTAGATAAAGCAGGCCTGAATCTGGTCTATGCTACAGCAACAAGGCGCACCAATTTCAGAAAGAAACAGTTCAAATAAGCAGGCACAATAAGCCTGTTACCAGAAATTCCCAGCTCAGAAGGGCAGAATCCAGCCTCTCCTCCCGCAAGAGTGCAGACCACAACCCTCTTAATGTAGAATAACTGGCCTGAAGCCAAAATGCTTAAGCCAGAACTAATACACTTTTAGAATAGCAGACACTGGGCCTTCAATCAGCAATTCCCAGCTTAGAAGGATGTAAGCTACCTGTCCTGCCACAACAGTGCAGACCACAAACCTTCTTAATGTAAAACAGCCAGTATGAAACCCAAGTGCTTAATCCAAAAGACTTAGAATAACAGTTACAATTTAATCAGGCTACTACCAAACAGTAATAAATGCAGCAGAATAAATAAAATTGAGTACTTTTAAGAAAAACAAAATAAAGTAGGAGGAAACACAAATACAGTAAAAGCCGATGAATAAAGTGCATTTTTTTAAGTGCAAGGAGAGAGGAAGGAAGAACCTAAGTGGTCTGGCCTTTTCAAATCTTCTCTCTGTATTAAGTAGAGTGAACACTACACTCAGAATATGATCTCACTGTACTCAGTTAAGTGAGCAAATGAGATGGACCCAGGAGGAGTGTTCTAATACAGACTTACAGGAGGTGCTGGCAATTCCAGAGCCATCAACACTAACACCAAGACAAGAACAGGGAGAGTGGGTGGGGAACTAACTGCAGAGAGACACACAGCACACTGTTCAATGAAACACAATTAGGAAACAGAAAAAATTAAAATATAGTACTTTTAAAACTGCAAGTTTGTACTTAGCAGAAGACTAAAATACACCACTGCAAGTTTTACTTAACTTCAGCTTCTAATGCAGATGTCTGTAGCCAAGCAAGTTTCTCAGAAGTTGAGAATAAAATTATTTCTCAAACTTTGTGGCTAGCACTTAAATTACAGAGGAATCCCTCTAGGCTATTAAAAATCAGATAACAAAGAAGTGATAACACCACCCGCTCTTACAGCAGACAGACACACAGCACACTGTTCAATGAAACACACAATTAGCAAACATAAAAAATGAAAATATAGTACTTTTAAAACTGCAAGTTTGTACTTAACAGAAGACTAAAATACACTACTGCAACTTTTACTTCAGCTTCTAATGCAGATGTTTGTAGCCAAGCAAGTCTCTCAGGAATTGAGCATACAATGATTTCCCAAACTTTGTGGCTAGCACTTAAAAACAGAGGAATCCATTTAGGCTATTAAAATCAGATAACAAAGAAGTGATAACACCACACCTCTTATAGCAGAGAGACACACAGCACACTGTTCAATGAAACACACAATTAGGAAACAGAAAAAAATGAAAATACAGTACTTTTAAAACTGCGAGCTTTTACTTAACAGAAGACTAAAATTAACTAATT